>NC_056745.1:1285944606-1285947106 GCF_019279795.1 Protopterus annectens
GAGTGAATTTACAGTTTGCCATCCATTTATCCAAATTCTTTTTGAAGGGAGTGAGAGATGGGATTTGTTTAAGAAGATGGGAAGTTTATTCCATAGACAAGGTAGCCTTTCAGATACAAATCTTTCTCTCCAGCAGGTTTTGTTAGAGTATCAAGTAAGGTTCAGGTCTATGGAAAGTATAACCCTTATATAATTATTCTTGCAAATATGTCACATTTTCATTAGGGCTGGATCAGAGAATGTCCCGTAGATCAGGCATAAGTCACTGCTCGATAAACAATATGAGACAGAGTAAAGGGATCGGGCCTTTAGTCTTTTGCACAAGACATGTGGCTTATGCTTTGTAGTTTTTTAGTAAGAAACCTCTGATGCTGCTCCAGTTGGTGTAAGTGCCTAATTAGATTCGTACAGAAGGGGGCAATGTATTCGATTATGGGCCTGATGAGGGCTGAGTACAATGATACCATGGCTTCCTTTGATCTTGATGCCATGCCTTTATTTGTAAGTTGAGCTGCACAGAAGGACGTACTACCACAGCTACATAGTGGTCAAAGTTTATGTTACTATCTGTTTTCTTAGGTCCCTCACCAATGGGTCTACTTTTAGTGGTGTGCTATCAATATTATAATTTGCAGGGATATCTGATTTATTGAAGGGTATGATTACACATTTTTAGCAATTATTCTTAGACCATGGTCTTTTCACCAGCTGTTTGTCATTTTTAGGCCTGTTTGTAGATGTCAATATCATTTTGGGGATTCAGTGAATGCTTCCAGTTTACAGTTGTCAGAGAACTTGGTGAGCCAGAGGCCCCCAGCACTGACCTTCATTTCAGCTAAGTATGAACTAAATGGGAGGGATCCTGACAATGAGCCCTGTGGGACAGTGCTAGTAAAATGTTCCATATCGGAAGTGGATTCACCTATCGAGACAAATTGTGTTCTCTCACTGAGCCAGTTTGCTATCCATCTGATGATGTGATGTACATGTTTATGCCTAACTCCATAATTTTATCTTTGATCACCGAGTGGAGGATTGTGTCAAAAGCTTTGGCCAGGTCTAAATAAGTTGTGTGTACCAATTTTTCTTCATCCGTAGCCCTGTTGACTTTCTCAAAGAAATCTACCAAACTGAGCAGGCAAGACCTCTCTTTCACAAAGCCATCTTGGGTATGGTCCAGTGTTTAGAGATTTCCTATGTCATTATTGATCAGGTCTATGACAATTCCCCCATGGCCTTGCAGATAAGACTGGTGAAGCTTATAGGTCTGTAGTTCCCTGGGTCAGTTGATGCCCTCCCCCCTTGCAAAGAGGGACAACTTTTGCAGTCCTCCATTCCTCAAGGACAAAGCCCATCTGGAGGCTGTGGTTAAATAGGATTTATGGTGGCCCTGGTAGAGTCTGTTTTAAGATATTTCAGAAGCATCCTTGACTGTTGCCGGGACACATGGAGGCTATGTTTTTGACTTTAGCAAGCATATTCAGGACCTGTTCCATGGTAATGACTGGTAGGGGGATGATTGTGGGTATTTCTTTAGGTGTGGTAGGAGGTGAATGGGGGGGGGGGTGACCTGAACTGTCAGACAGCAGATTTTTCTATAGTTTCAGGCTGGGTGTAAGTGTTGCTATTCATGCTTAACTCTGTACATTGCTGAGCATTTCTACTGAAGTTACGAGCATAATAAAAAAAATAAAGCCTTATGCTTATCTTTCACCTGAGAGACTTGTACTCGCTCCTTTATGAACAGACAACTTCCTAATGGAATTAATAAGAACATGTTTATTTATTGAGCTAATAAATAGGATAACTGCTGAAGAAAGTCCAAGCAGAGAGTCTTTGCCCTTTTGTAAAAGGGGATTTAGTGTCCTGAGCAATGCTTCAGGGAGAAACAACCACAGTGAATGCAGACACAAAATAGAAACTAGAATTTATTTTTTCCTAAGGAATTCAGAGAGAGAGAGAGAAACTGTTTTCTAGTCATACAAGTATAAGACAGAAGTTGAAGTTTTTTGCTGTGTTTTTGGTTAAACCACAATCCATTGTTTTTGCCCTGGAAGAACCTGCACTTAGTTATGTTTGCATATAATAAACAGAATATTATTTATAAGATGTGTGGTCTGAGCTGTTTAATTTTAAACACTGGTAGATTGTGGCAGGAAATTTAACACAATGTTTTAATTCTAAAGCCATGAGACTTGACCTGTTGTTACATGTAAATGATTTACCCAAAGAGAGAGAGAGAGAGAGTGAGCCAGTTATAGCTTTGTAGTACACTGGAATTTTTTTTTTTTTTTGAAAGCACCAGTGTGTGGATCCAGGTGCCAAGATGACCAAGTTGGAACAGCTAGTACAGATCATAAAAGGGGAAAAAAGGATTATTGCAGTAGCTAAATCAATGGCTACTCCAAAGACAGTGTCACTGTCCAAATAACTTATCCTGGAGGAGGACCTCAATGAATATCTTTTTAAGTTTAAGCAGTGTGCCAACCAGGAAAGATGG
>NC_056745.1:1285949606-1285989606 GCF_019279795.1 Protopterus annectens
TTATAGGAAAGATATTACTAGTGGTAAGGAGGTTGCGCTTAATCTATTGTTCAGGTGGGAAATAAAGTGGTGTCCCATGTATTCTACTGGAGTGTGAGAAATGGACTAAGGATATACATGGAAGTACTAATTCAAATTTGGAATTAGGATTTCTTTAGAAATAGTAAAGCACACCAGGAAAGACAAAGATTTTATATTTGGTAGGAAAGTTTGAACTGCTTAATGTCTTTTCTAGTGATTTTTTGTTTGTATATTCTATTTGGAAGTAAGAGAGGGATTAAGTTGCACACCTAAGTATTTATATGACATGACAAGAGAAAAAAAGGGGGCCTTTGGAGTCAAGGATATGCAAAGAACATTTTGTTGATAAAATTTGTTTAGATCCAAAAATATTTTTTTTCAGTGAGTTACCTCTTAGTTTGCTAATTTGTAGGAAATCCTGTTACAGGAATGTTTCAGTGATTTGTTTATTGTCATATTGTTCTTCTGTGTGCAAATGGTCAACTTAGTCAATCAAGTTCTTTTGGAGACATGCCGTATCTGCATTAGATGTAATCATTTTACCCAATTTCAGGCCATCTGCATACAGACTGTAGAACACCTCAGATGGAAAAGATAGGTCTGAAAGATACAACCGAAACACGTAAGGGCCTAGCACAGAACCCTGTGGAACACCCTGACTATAACCTATAATTTCACCTGTCCAATTGCTATATAAGGGTGGGAGGTTGCTATAATGGTTAAGTTATTTACCTTACAGACACAAAGTACAGGGTTTTATTCTCACATGGTGAAGTTGGCTTGGCTTAAAATTAGCCTAGTACTAATCAATGAATCTATATGATACTTGATATGTCCTATTTGTAAGCCATTCAGTTATCCATCTGATCAAGAGTAAATTAATAACAAGTTGTTATAATTTATTGACCAGTGTTTTGTGTATGCCCTGTCAAATGTTGAAGTTAAATCGATATAAATTACATTACATCAAAACTTTTCATTTATAGTTGTTATTATTTTGTTATAGAACATCATGTAACAGGTGGTAATAGAAGTATTTTCAACAAATGCGTACAGATATATGGTTTCAAGTCCCAGCCATTCCACTTCTGACAATAAGTTAGCCAATATTACCTTCTCCATTATTTTTCCACAACATGAAATAGACTTAAGCGTCTATGTGACTCTGGGTTTGTCCTACCCTTTCTTCTCTTAAAGACAGGTTTAATAAGTGCATGCCCCCAGTCTTGAGAAATCTCCTTATATTTATATAACCTAGCAAATAATAGATATAATGGTACCATACGATCATGCTGAAGTGTTCTTGGGTCATTATTACTTATTTTGCCTCCTCCCTGTACTTTGTTTGGATCCAGTTTACATAGTTCCTTTTCAGTATAATCTTTTTTGATTTCAGTATCTGAGGTTACCTGAATGTCACTAGTACAACTTATCACCCCCTTTGTGGAGCTGAACTGTGTTGCACAAGATTTTGTAAATATATCTATAATCTGTTGTGAAAATAAAGTTTGGAGTATGCAGACAGTTTATCAGTTTGTATGTCTTTGCTTCTTCCACATCATATGTATCTATAAAATGGTTTCCTATTATGCTCAATATGTTTATATGCATTTTCTTCACATTTTTCTTGATCTTATCTCACACTATGCCTAATTTGTTTGCCCATCTCGTATATTTCAGTTTTCAAAGTTGTAGTTTGACCTCATTTCCATTTCTTATATTGTTTGTTTCTCACCTTAATCAGGTATCTTGTTCTTATGAAACATATCTCCCTCACTTTGTATGCCTAGATCCTGAGGTTAAACATTTATTTTTATTTATTATTATTATTTTTTTTTGCATTCAAACAATTTCTCTTTCAAAACTTTCCACATTCCTTCTGCAGCTTAGGGCCTGGAAGATGATTAGCCTAGGGCTGTTGAAACAATTAACTGTTTTTTATGGTTTGAAATAATTAGTTTATGTCTGCTGACAGGGCTGTTTGTGAGGATGATACAGAGAATGTTTCTACATTTTTTTGTCAGAATATTTACTGTCTGTTCAAGTTTGTGATGATTGTGATGTTTGTCAATTTTATGCTTGGACATTGCCGAGGCATTCTTTTCACAATTAGTAGAAGACAATTTAGGTCCTTCCTCCCTAAGGAAAATGCAGAACACAAACAGCTTTAAAACTCAGCTTCACTCCTGCCTCTATTCTAAATGGAAATGCAACTGCATTCTCCCAACCTAGCTATCTTACCTCTTGTGCATCTAGGCATTTTATAATCATGATTCTTCCTCATTAACTGCTAATTCCACTCATACTTCATTCTATGTAAATATTGTAAACTATTTTCTCTCAAACTTTGAAATATAATTGTATTTGTAATCCACATGATATTTTTGTTCTATGTAAATATTGTACATAATTTTTCTTTCACTTGGATTTTCATTGATATTTCTGTTTCTTTTTTACTATACATTTCTGTATCTTTAACTTCATTTTGTACTGTGAAGCTTTTCTCTCCAGGCCTCCACTGAAAATGGGCTCCCTGGGCCCAGTGGACCTCCCCAGTCACCAAACTGGAAATAGATAAATAAAGTAAAAACATTTTTTTTTGCTATTTGAAGAATTCTACTTATATAAAGGAAACAATACTGTTCTTGTGTGACATGAAGAGGAGGTGGTATGAAAACACACCAAAAATTGTGATTTGTGTTTTTTATTGCAGCTTTGGTGAAGAGCATATCATGCTCTCAAGTTTTATTTAAAATTCTACTTTGGAATGATTGATTTATGAAAGCAGGTATACCAATTCACTTCTTCCTTATACAGTGGGCTGAACCAAGATGGAAAAACTGTAACCAGACATTCATGGAATATAGGAAAGGAATTAAATCATGTGGGCTGAAACAAAATGGAAAAAACTGTAACCAGGCATGCATGGAATGTAGGAAAGTATGTTAAATAATGTGGGCTGAAACAAGATAGAAAAACTGTAAGCAGGCATTCATAGTATGTGGGAAAGAACTTTAATCCACATGGGCTGAATTAAGATGGAAAAACTACAACCAGGTATTCATGGAATGCAAGAAAGAACACTGAACAATGTCAGTTGAACCAAGCTGGAAAAACTGTAACCAGACATTCATGGAATGTAGGAAGAACTTTAAATCATGTTTCTGATTGCACATAATCCAATTCCAATTCCTTAAAAAGCAAGGTTAGCCACTTGGCAGAGTCTTTTTTTTAGGTTATATACACTGACAAGTGTGAAAGTAGCCTTAATGGGCCGGATTCATGAAGGATTGCATGGAGTCTAAGAGTAGAGTAAGACTCCAGCAAGCCAACATGTCCGCCGAGCGATCCAGGAACAGCTGGCAGGGGCGTGCAACTGAGCCCTCCAAACTAGTCCTACACGGACAGGGCTGGGATATGCAAATTACCTCAATTGCAGGCGAAAGCCATGCAAATGAGGTAAAATTGAGATCCAGGAAACCTGAACCTGTCCGAGTAGGAGTAGTGTTATTTTCAGAAATATACTCAGTTGATAACTGAGTACGGTTCTGCAAATAGCAAAACGGAGCCATGTCAGCTGGAAAAAAAGCATGCATTCACAGAAGGAAGCATGCCAATGGCCAAAAATATGGCCATTGGCAATGGGAAGTGATGCAAATTAAAAATAAAATAACTTTTTTATTTTTAATCCCGATTTCCGTGGTTTAACCGTAGCGCAGCGCCACGCAAATGCGCTGCACCCTAAAAAGCAGAAAATTAATAATTAAGATCCACAAATGTGGATTTCATAGCTAAAATGAATTTACAATGCAAGGGAATGGCAGGCTGAAGACAACATGGCCACAGAGTAGAGGTTGCTAAGGGGGGAAGCTCAGTCTAAGAGATGTAACTATGCATTAGTAGGCAATCCTATGCAAATGAGAGCTATGATAGTGAATCCCAAGTTTATATAGCAAATGAGCACAGTCAGTGGAGTGTAGGAGTAGGACAAGGGGAGTAACAGAGTAGAACATAGGTGACATCACGAGGGGGGTATGTATGAAAGGAGTGCAGCTCATTGGAGCAGAGTGACATGTGTCAGCTTACATTTACATAATAGTGAAAGAGGTGTGTTAACAGGTAGGCCAGATAAAGTCAAGAAATCAAAGGTGTATGCTGTGGATAACACCAAAGTTTCTTGTTGAGCGTGCATGCGTGCGTGTGCGCGCCAGTAAACCCGAGTAAGACAGTGTGCACGTGTGTAAGCGTGTGTGCGCGCGTGTAGGCTTGAGTAAGCATATGTAAGGCTGTGTAAACAGTTGTAAGCGCGTTTGCGCCGGTGTGTGCGCGTTTTAACAAGAATAAACAAGTTTTAGTCTGTGTAAGCATGTGTGCATGCGTGTGAGCTGGTGTGCGCGTGTTTGTGCTTGTTTGCTTGGCGCTGCCCCCTGAGGAAACAGAAAGGGAAAAGGAAGCACAACAAATAGTAGGAAGTTAACCAGGGAGTACTAGCAGAGCTAGCAGGTGAAAACAATCAGAATCAGGCAATTACACAGGCAGTACACTAGCCCAGCCCAGCACTAAAAACTCAGCAAAAAACATTCCAGTATGTTTTTCTCAGACACACTGCAACACTGCAGTAAGCTAATAGAAGTGAAAACTGAAAAAGCTTTACTGAGACAAAGAAATGTTAGGGGCTGCCATTGCTGTCAGAAGGCGACATATGCAACATGCTGAGGGTGGTGACAATGCAAATGCTGCTGAGCAACCTACATTGAGGAGACAGAGAAGAGTGTACAGGCCTAGGGTAACCTACCAGGGGCTACATGAGCTGGAGATAGTGGAGCACTATAGAGTGGACAGAGACCTCATACAGCAAATTGTTGAGCTGTGCAGGCCATGCCTCACACACAGAACCAACAGAGGGGAACCCATCCCAGTGGAAACCAAGGTATGTGTTGGCCTAAGAATATTAGCAACAGGTACCTTCCAGAGATGAACTGGTGATATGATGGGGATTTCACAGGCATCAGCATCTAGGGTACTTCACCAGTTCCTGAATGCCATGGCAGCACATGTCGGTGATCATGTATATTTCTCCAATTCCCGTGAGGTATTGGCCAGCAATATGCGTCTCTTCCAGCAAATAGTGGAATACCCTGAGGTAGTGGGTGCAATAGACTGCATGCACATTCACATCAAAGCACCAGCCGGTGAGCGGGGTAGGGTCTACTATAACCGCAAGGGTTACCCCTCCATCAACTGCCAGGTCGTGTGTGATGCCCAGGGCATAATAATGAATGTGTGTGCTGGCTGCCCTGGAAGCTACCATGACTCCCATATCTGGCATCTGACACAGCTGTACCAGACATTTGCCAATGGGGACATCTCTCATGGTCACCTAGTGGGGGATGCTGGATATGCAGTCGAGCCATGGCTGATGACACCCATCAGAAATGCACACACACCTGAACAGGAATGCCATAATGAGGCACACGCACAAACACGAAATGTAATCGAGCATGTGTTTGGGCTGCTCAAGTCACGGTTCCGGTGCCTGAACACATCTGATTGAGCCTTGCAGTACTCACCAACTACATGTACCCAAATTGTCATGGTATGTGCTATGCTACACAATATGATCCTGCTAAAACAGCTGCAGCAGGAACAGCATAGGGCCAGGCACAACAGCCACCCACCATTGCCAAGGCCATCACAGGCAGAGCGTGACTCAGAGGAGGAACAACCTGAGCCTGCCCCAGTAGGCAGAAGGAGGCGTGCCCAGTATGCTTTGGCCTTGGCAAAGAGACAATGCATAGCATATACACTGGCTCAGTAGGAACCCTAGAAATTATACCTCTCTCCGACTCTCGCATATAGTAAAAGCGATGCCTAACTTGACACTACCTGTTAACAAACATGTATAGGGAGTGTAAAATGTGCATCCGACATAGGCAGCCCTGCAGCACCACCTGAGGCATGATTGCTATGTGTTAAGCAATATAAAGCACTGCTAAACAGCTCTCACCACTATTTAGTATATGTAAACAAAGTTGCACACACTAAGTAGCACAACTACAGGCAATGTTCAGCAATATTGTGCACTGTCTAGCAGTGTTGGGCAACACTGAGCAATGTTGTGCAAGTTTGGTCAAATGTGGGTATAGTTCATTAAAAGCAGGTTAACAAGTTCATATTTGCTTCATTTTTCTTGAAGCAGTCTGTTCTGGCATGTATGAAAATATGAAGTAGTGACAGTCCTCAAACCCAGAATAGAGTACACTATAGTCAGAGTACAGAACCACTAAACCATGACAGTATGTCAATGGTCAGCTTATATGAAAAAATGTTGACAAGTCTATGTTAAGTATCTCATGGAAACCTTGCAGGCATAGCATAATCCCTGTTGAGTTAAGACACAAAGGTGAGGCCTGCAGTAATAATAGAACCTGATATTCAACACGCATATAGTATAAATGTTAATATTGGTAATGTTCACACACATCAACAAACTTAGTGGACCTCCGACAGCAACATACTGCAAAGTCACACTGGGCATGCTCACACACTTGAAACTATGAGACAAATGTCAGGCAACAAAACACTGAAAGTCTGAACTGGGCATGCTCACACACTTAGGGCAAGTTTGAGTACAGCAGTGGGCCACACATATCCCTCAGTTGCATGTGTCAACCCAGGAACCTCACACTATTCACCAATCCACCATGTGCACACAGTGATATGACAACAGACACAATATAATATAGTGAAATCCTGTCACAATCAAATATGTTATGCAGAAACCTAGGTTGTTCATAGGAAGTGGTAAAGCAAAGAAGAAACAAAACTTGCAATCAGTACCATCACTGAACAATGTGCATCCCGAACATTAGCATAGGTTCAGAGGTTGACACTAGGCTATCTGCCCTAGGGTATGTAGAAGCCTAGCCACAGTGAGTTTGTATTCTGCAATCACACTAGATCAGTAGACTGTGCCTGTTAATAGTAGGTCACACAAGATATCTCACATATGTTCATTTCATTCTGCCTCTGTCTAGCAAGGACCCATAACATATCAAGAGGGCTAAACATATGATCTCCCATCCACCTGTGAAGATGTCACCTGTAAGTGGTCAGCGTGGGTCTGTGCATATGTGGGACTGTGATCACATTCCCAATTGAGTGGAGCCTCTGTGATGGTACTATGCCCCTCCAGCATGTCCTATTAACATCATTGCTCACGTACCTGTCCCTGGAGCATGTAACTGTAAGGGACTTTGATATCCTCATGTGGAGCCTGTCCATCAATGCTGTGATGGACATGGCTTCAAACAAAAGGCACAGACTGCATCCAAGTAGGCAGTAAGCAACTGAGGAGAGCTGGGGTGACCATAGCCAAACTGTGAATACCGTCTGTGTGAGTCCCTAGATCCACTTGGTTATGTAAATCTGTGTACATTCCAGTTGCTGCAGGTGTTGGGTAAGGTACATCTGAAATGGGGCATTGTATCCAAGCATGTGCCTGATGACTTTAGGGTCACAATGACCCCACCTGATCTGGATGTAAAACTGTATGGGATAAGGTTGCCTAAATAGAAGGTGTGTCCAACAACATTGGCAACATGAATGTCAAAGGCGAGAGTACTAAGTATTCATGTCCCCAAATCACAAATCACACACACTGTACGTGATGTATCATCACCTATGTGGTAATGTGTGTGCATGATGTTACTACCAAAGGTGATGACTATGCATCTAAAGGAAGGTATCTGTAGGCCATGGCTCTGGCACCAGTCGTCCATCTCTGTGAGACCCTTTCTGAGGATGCTTGTGCCAGCTGTGGAGTTGATTATGGTACACAGTTTGCAGTCATCTGCAAACATGGTCATCCATATTCCTCCTGTGTTAGCCAGTATGTATCAGAAATATATATAGAACAAGAGAGGTCCCAGGACTGAGCCCTGTGGGATGCCACGTGTAACTGGTGTATAGTCAGGCATGGCACCTGCAATACTGACCATGTGTGTGCTATCCATGATCCAGTTAGCAATCCATCTTGTGACATATGTGTAGATATTGAATCCGGTGATCTAATGCGTAAAGGCCAAGTGGGGTATTGTGTAGAAGTGGTGTGCGAGCTCCAGGTAGGCTGTGTGGACAACCCTGTGTACGTCTATGGACCTGTTAACTGTTTAAAGACATCAAACATCTGCAAGAAGCAAGATATGCCCACAACAACACCAAATTGTGTAGGATCCAGTGTCTGTAGGTTCACAATGTGTATGTGTATGTGTTCCATGATGATACACTCCATAGCATAGCAGACCAGGATAGTTATGGATATATTGTGATAATGTCCAGGGTCTCTTGTGGCACCAGCACTGTGGAGCGGGTACACCATAGCTGTACGCTATTCCATGAGTACACATCCTGTAGTAACTGTGATATTGAACAGTGACATAATGTGAGTGTGAAGTTTGTGATGAATCTCGTGTATGCCACAGTCTGGGACACCATCTGGTCTCACTGATGCTGTGTTGTCTGCTGTGGAGAGGGCAGCACACACATGTTCATCTGTGATGTCAGGGAGGCTACACCCTGTTGTGATGGACATGTGCACTGCAGGGGGGATGGTGGGGAAACATTCCCACTGAACCTGTTGTCCAGGATGTTCACAATGTCAGTGGGTTCACTGTATCATTTGTAATTATGCAGTAACTCACAGCATATCTGTGAGTTCCCACCAGGTCCCTGACATAACTAAATAAGGCCTTGTGATTGTCCATAGTGTCTGTTGCAAGTGTCTGTTAGAAGTGGGCCTTAGATGAATCAACAAGTGATCATAGCTATACCATAGTACTGATCAGAGATGACTTCCTGATTGTGATTGTGCTCTATAATGTAGTAGCATCCTCCTGTCCCTGTATAGCTCAGTAATGGCCGTGGTCCAGTAGATAGGTCCCCTGCCTTTGGAGAAGTGAGTCTTGTAGTTATCTGGGATAGCATGATCCATGCATTCCAGTAGTTGTCCATAGAATGCGCTTGTAAAGTATGAAGTGGTCTGAGCCATAATTAACACTGTCCCAGGGTCATTGAGGGATACCACCTCAGTTTGTACAAGTGTGACATTTACTCATGAGAATTATGTCACTGAGATCACATAGGATGTGGGTGTGTATGGGATATGTATGTCTAGTGAGATAAATGTATGTTCCGACCTTAACAATTACAGGTATACCTCTGTTGTGGAACATAGAGTCCCCATGTGGGTGATGATCAGGTCCCACATGTTTAACCCCCTGTGGGTGTGGTGACCAGGTCTGCCCTAGCATTTGAGTGTAACAATCCTAGCAACTGTTATGCGAGGGTGTCACTGCTTGAGCAGTATACCCAGTCAATGTTTGTGTATTTGAAGTCACACAATATAATGGTGCTTGGTGAGACCTTCACATTCCCCAGTGTTCCCAGGAATAACGACTGTTGTGCCCAAGTTTGGGAGTGTGGTCTGTAACAGTCTACAAACTGAAATGCAGTTTTGCCCACTCTCAGTTGCACATGTACGTTCCCCAATGCTTTGTGTACTGCTACCAACCTGGAGGTGTGTGTATGAATGATGTATATGGATACCCCCCCCTATTGTTGTTGTCCGGTCCGAGTCTTGTGTCTGAAAACCATGGTATGACGGAAAACCTGTTAGTGCTGCTGTGCTTTTTTGAGCCTGAACCAGGTGTTTGTTACTGCACATATATCGACAGATTCCATACTGATGTGAGTCCTGAGTGCATGCATTCTGAGGGTTAGACATCAGTTGTTGAGCACCATCACTCTCCGTTTCCTGTACCCTGTAAAGTCTATGGCTGTGGTTATGTCTTCTGACCCTCACTTCAAACAGCCACTATGTGTGTAAAAAGGGCCTAAGGCAGTCTGTGAAAGCCTAGGGGTGATGGGTGCATGGCGTCCACAGCGAATGTACATGGCATGTTGAGCATGTAATCCCAGGCTGACACACACTGGATCCCCTGTGAATGACAACAATATGTTAGACAACTGTTAAAAGTGATTGTGTCATCTGTATACTGTGACATAGTACTTGGTGAGGGTAAGATGCTACACAAGGTCAGGGTCATACTGTCCTGGGCTACATGATCAGAGAGCCCCCTCTATGTCTCTTGTCATGTAGTCCAGGGAGGAATGTCTGAGGGTTTACACACCAGAATGGTCAATGATGGAGCCATATTTGTACTTGCAGTGGACTGACAACAGTGCATGTGTCATGTGGCATATCCTGGCACCCGACACACATCACAAAGTGACCTTCATCTTGTTCAGCTAATACAAGTGTATGAGGTGTGTTGTGTAGGCCTAAGAGCAGTGACTGTGTGGCACAATGACTTTGTGAACTATGTGATATGTGTGTATGGTTGTGTGTTAGCAGTTGTTTGTGTGTCTGCTTTGGATGTCTCAGCTGCTTAGGCAGAGTATATTTAGATGCTCCAAGTATGTCATTGTGTGTCAATGTATATGGTTTGCTGTTGTCATAGGTGCATGTGCGACTGTATTTGTGGTGTGTGTGGTTACCTTCACCACCCGATAGACTGTGCCAGTCATGGCTTGGGAGAGCTCAGCTTCCTGTCTGTCTATACAGTTGCACCTCTCACAGATATCTGAGTTTGTTGGTAGGAGGACAGTGTTACCTGTGTACATAAGGCAGTTGTAACAATGCATCAGAATTCCAATATGCACCAGCTGGACTGGAGAGTACACACAAAACCGACCTTTGGACATGCCAGGATATGTCTGCAAAGGAGTACAGACAGAAACATTACACCTCCTTCAGCTATGTCAGAAATATCGATGTACAGTCATATATGTCCTGAGTCAGGGTCAACTGTACCTGACTGACAATGTCAACATCCTGTCAGACAGGCCCATACATACATACCCACCTCCCAGTGACAAAAGGCCCTAACATCATACCAGGAGATATCACATGTAGAATGTGTAAACTGGTCCTCTTAATGCCAAATGAATCCCATCATGTGGATAACATTGTTTCCCCATATGTGTCATAAGTGAATGACAGGACAAACAGACACCGCACCAGAACAGTCTGTTGAGCCTCACACCCTCTACAGGATCTTACACCATTGAATGTGTTATAGCAACATGTGGCACACTCCACAAGTGTTGGTGCACAACACACCATGGGAACTATATTCCTATAAGCCTACGAAGTCCGAAATGCTAGTCCATGGAGTCCATCATGATTGCAGTCAGGAACAGAGATATTGTAAACCGACAAACACACAACCCAAACGTCTGTGGTATGTTAATTAGCACATCATGTTCCCCAAACCTGCTAGATATCTTGCAAGGCAGCCACCCAGGACATACATCACTGACAGGAGCAACACATGTCCCACATAGACTTTGAATAGCCCTTTACCAACATCACAGACACGTTGTATCCACAAAACCTACAATCCGTGCATGAATATGTATTGTCATATGAAGGAATGGTAATTTGTCCACATATAGATCACACCAGGTATGAATTGTGTATTCCTGTTCAAGATGTTCACACCTGCTGATCCACAAGGTTCATTCCTGGGATTGAATAACACTAAGTGCACACACATTACCATGTCCAGTCTGATGATGTCAGCAACCTACAAATATAGCATGTGAATAAACGTCACACAATAACGTATATAGTGCATCGTGTTAATGCGTATCTCACTAGTATCATAACATAGTTAGGTAGGTGTTTGAATCCTGCAATTGCTGAGTGTGTGTGTGAGATTGCCTTTGAGAGGAGTGGCCTTTTTGGAGACTGTGGAAACACATTAGGAGTGGTGAATACCTCTTTTCCAAGTGTGATGATGTCAGCATCCTACAAATAGAGCTTTGGAAATAAATGCGCCCAGTAAAGCAAATAGCGTGTCGTGTTAATGTGTATCTCACTAGTCTCATAACATAGTCAGGTAAGGGTTTGAGTCCTGCAAACGCGAAGTGTATGTGTGTGATTTCCTTTGAGAGGAGTAGCCTTTTTGGAGACTGTGAAAACACATTTTAAAAGAGGTACATCCCTCTTCGGAAAGTCTGATGATGCCAGCATCCTACAAATATTCAAGGAGAAGAGAAATCACCCAGTGATGCATATAGCGTGCCGTGTTAATGCGTATATCTCTAATATCATAACATAATTAGGTAGGGGTTTGAATCCTGTGAATGTGTGTGTGTGAAACTGCCTTTGAGAGAAGTGGCTTTTTTGGAGACTGTGGAAATACATTAGGAGTGGTGAATACCTCTTTGCCAAGTGTGATGATGTCAGCATCCTACAAATAGAGCTTTGGAAATGAATGCTCTTAGTAAAGCAAATAGCGCGTTGTGTTAATGCGTATCTCACTAGTGTCATAACATAATTAGGTAGGGGTTTGAATCCTGCTGAGTGTTTATGTGTGTGTGTGTGTGTGTGTGTGTGTGTGTGTGTGTGTGTGTGTGTGTGTGTGTGTGTGAGAGACTGCCTGTGAGAGCAGTGGCCTTTTTGGAGACTGTGGAAACACATTAGGAATGGTGAATACCTCTTTGCCAAGTGTGATGATGTCAGCATCCTACAAATAGAGATTTGGAAATAAATGCTCCCAGTGAAGCACATAGCGCGTCGTGTTAATGTGTATCTCACAAGAGTCATAACATAGTCAGGTAGGGGTTTGAGCCTTGCAAATGCTGAGTGTGTGTATGTGTGTGCCACAGGTGGTCAAAGTAGTGTGGGTTTTGCTTTTACTATGGTATGACATATGTTTCAATCAGTATGTGCATTGCACACATCGGGTATCTGCGTGTCAAATAGATTTGTGTACATGTGACCTCAATCAGTACATAGGTGTGAAGCCTGCATACTATATGAATCCATTTGTAACCGTCAACAGATTGTGCCGCTGCTTCTCAGATCGTAGGACACACATGTATGTATGCGTCAAGACCGGCAAATGTAGTGAACCATGGCCAAGAACATCCCTGCTACACACACCCATGACATGTACTATAGAGTACTGAGTGAGGGTAATTACTGGGGGTATATGTCAGACATGTTCATACACAACAACGACTGGCAATAATGGACAATCATTATAGGTGTGCACCAGCCCTGTGGATATGCATGCAGGCCCCTAATGTGTTATGTGAAACACCGAGGGACCCCACAATACCTATGGATATGTGGATACCAAGGGACAGATGACATAACACGTGTCTGTCTGTACACATTGGTACCCAACATACATGTTCAGGGCTACCATCTATGTGGTACTGTCGGGATAGTATGTATAGTAAATGTGGATGACTATGCCACAGACGGTGTACTGCTATACAGCATGTATTGAACAACAGGTATCTGTCTGTATGATACCCTTGTGTAGGATATGCATCCCATCCGGGGAATGCAGTGTAGGCCAATGCATGCATTTCCAGATGTGGATGGACATATCCCTAGTATGTTTGCATGTACCGAAGAGGGCTATATGCCACACAGGTGTGGTCCCAGGAATGTGTGGCGGTCAATACCACTGGTTACTGTTACAGTATAGTACTGGAAGGATCCAACTGTTACTGAGTTCCCTACAACTGTGAGTCATTTGTCAGGACATCATCTAATGATTGGTTATAGTCATGCTGTTGAGGTGGTGTATACTGCCAGACTGCATATCATTGACAGATATCAACGGTATCACCCACAGCATAGTGCCAACCCATGTCATACACACATGTGTACCCATGTTAGTATATATCTGTAGTAGAATGCATACTGGTCATCAAAAGATACCATGAGATGTTAACAATGTGTAGAACAGGGTATGTCACACATCCCACGTGTCCACTATGCATGTACATGCAGACAGTGCGCACACACCATGTTCACAGATGTACACCCACTAATTTGTAATGCACCCATCACACACGTACTGTCCACTCACTAACACATGCTGGCAACACTGTACACTTTAGCCAAGTGGCACATGGGTGGACAATACATGCTCAGACCTAAAACTGGTGTAAACAATGCTACAATGACTATCAGAGCTGTGATGCATAATGCCTGCTCAGATATACCTACAAGGATATCAGTACACCTTCCTGTTGGCAACTTGCTACTATTGCTACACTGCTATAATGTCACCCTGTGCATCAGAACCATGTTAGCCTATTTCTGCATCAATGTGACAGATGACAGGAGGTGGCACAGGTGTCATCATATGCACAGGGTGTGTTGTAGGTTTGCCAGAGCCCGACATTGACCCATCCAATCGGCATGTCTGTGTGTGTGTGTGTGTGTGTGTGTGTGTGTGTGTGTGTGTGTGTGTGTGTGTGTGTGTGTGAGGGACAACAGTACTGCATGGGCCAATGTTGATGTAATGTGTGTGTGTATGTGTGAGCCCTAGTTGTATGGTAAATGTGTGTGTGTCTGCATGCACACAACTCCACCATGTGGCTGCCATATATGGGCAGTTGTGGGACAGCCACAGACTGTACCTGCTAGGCCATACAGATCACTGTCTCCAGCCACGGACACAGTACCTGTGCCTAGCAGGGGTGCTACAAGCAGTATCGGGTACCAACCCTGACTGGGTGCTATCATCAGAGGCAGAGGTATGATGACTGGACCGATGTCCATGCTGGGACTGGCCAGCGCCACTTGCACATGGTCTAGTAGGATGGTCAATGAACAGGCCAGCCCCAGCATTGCTGGGGCTGCTACTGCCACTACGGGAGTGGCTGTGATCCGTGGTCCATCCATGATGACTGCCAGCTGATGCTGTTGCTGGCATGCATCCGCATCGGCTTCTCATCCCTCCCGCATGGTCCTGGCTCATGGCTAACACATTGTGGAGGACATCTTATGTCTCCCTCCAATGGCTATCAATGATCTCGGTGTATTTCCAGATGGCACCGGCAAGGTCACGGATGCTGTCATTGATAGCAGTGTAATGGGCCCTCTGCACCCTTAGTCCCTGTCGGGTGTACCGTTCCATATGTGCCTGTGCCTGCATTACAGCCCAGAACAAACTGGAGATTGTAATACCTCCGGGGGCACGTCTGCCATGGGCAATACGACCAGTGGTGCTCCCCCGAGAACCCCTGGACATATGCCTATGTGGTACCATTCCGGTAATCTGGCTATGGCTGCTGTGAGGGGATGCATGTGCCATAGGTACTACACTCTCCTGGTCAATGCCAACTGTATACTGTCCCTCAGCTACTGCCATTGGTTACAAGGGATGTGTTGGCAATATGAGTGTGTGCATAGATGGGGTTGACCGCTGTGTACTGTCAACTGGTAGACCAACGACAGACCCTGTCAGACCTTCCTGCGCCACAATACTTCTCATCATCTCCACTATTAGTGGCGGTGACATCAGGTTCCCTGCTGCATTCAGCCATGCCTAACTCAGCATCTGTGTAAGGAAGACAGGAAACGCACTTTACAATCTGTACATGATGTTAGCACACATGCACACATGAACACATGCCCACTTGAACACATGCACACATGAACACATGCACATATGCACACATGCACACATGAACACATGAACATATGCACACATGAACACATGCACAGAAATACACTGCACACCACAGTACATACACACACACACACGCACACACCAGCAATCCAACACATACACAACAGTGGGTGATGGTGGGTGACAGTATCACAAGGCAAACAGTCACCACACACGTGTCAGCAGGCAGACCATGTGTTGCTCAACACCATGCAGTGCAAGTGTAGACAGCCCTATCTAATGACATTATACATGGCTTTGATGCATGTGTGTAGTTGTTCAGTGATTGGCTACACCCTGGAACACAATGTGTACATGGACACAACACTGCTGTGCAAGTATTATCTGCTCTGTAATGTCATGTGCACCATCACTCAATGGTATACATACCATGGCTGCATGTGTTATCTGTGTGACACATAGATTGCCATGTCTGATGGCAGTGTCTGTGTCTATAGCACATAATAGTGGGCACAGGTGTAGCAAATGCATGCAATGTACAGACATGGGATGAGTGGTGCATGTAGACGTGAAGGAATCCCAATGCACGACATGGACATTGCACAGTGATTATGGTGCGTGTGGGACATATTGCAGATATGTTGTTGCCAGCCATGACATGCTACATGACTGCAACATTAAACACCACACATACCCAATGTGTGTCATGTGACCTATACACCCAATAGCATTCCAGGACATATATGTGACTCTTTGTACAGGTGGCGACTGTTGTGCAAAATGTGTATACTAGCATATGTAAGCACACACACAACATGCTATGCATGGTGTCTATAGGTGCATATGTTTGCACACACAGAACAATGAGGTGCACAGCAAAGACTGCTATGTGTAGTACTGTGGTCACTGTAACTGGATGGGGTGTAGTACCATGTGCCATCATCATGCATCTTGTGGTCACCCACGGCTACTACTGTGTGACAGACCACCGCCTAGCATGCTGTACCTGAACTGCAGTGCCGTGGATATGTTCACTATTACACAGCCACTTTGTACATGGGTGTATGAGGTGCCCAGTAGGGAGCATTGCCTAACATGACTGTGTTATGTGTTGAAGAGTGTTGCACAGCCCCATGATAGGCCTCTACCCCTGAGGTACATCATGTGTGTGTGAATGACATGTGGAATACTGACGTGTGACCTTACAGTGGGTGTGTGGTTACGCCATATGTAGCATGATTTTGTGTACTGCATGTGATAAATGTCTTATGTTGTGTACAGGTGTTGCAACTATGCCTATCCAATGTGCAGTACGGGGTTGCCACAACTGTGTGTCATGCTCTGTGTATTGCATGTCATTGAGGCAGCTACTGATATTACTGAGCTGTGCAACGTCTCACAGCAAACATGCACGGCATGCATTATGCGTAGGTGTGTTACTTGTACATGGCCTACACCTCACCTATGACATGCATATTTCATTACCAACATTGCAGGTATACCACACTCACCAGCATGGATTGGCTGCCCTGCCGTCACACCAGAGGGACCTATGAGAATATGAGAGAGTTCATCAGTGGCCACAACTGTGGCATTGCTACAGTGGGTATGCTAAACTGCAGTACAACAACATTCACAGGTGTAGGGATATTATTCAAACTATCCATATTGCACAACACCAGGCAGCGGAACTGCTAAACACACAGTACACATCTCATGTACACATAATTTAACAATACAGTTAACTGAAATCTACAGATAGGGCATGTTACCTGCTTGCTCCAGGTGGATGTGCTGGGTGGCTCCGGCCTCCATTACAACACATGTCAGAGGTTGATGTAGCTGTTGTCCAGGAGCCACCATGCTTAGGAGCAGCTCCTCCACTGTGGTGAGGGGGGGGTGAATGACCACCCCACCACCTGTGGCAAGCTGCTGTCATTGGATATCAGACACGCCAGCAGATTTGTCTAATTAAATCACTGCGGTGATGGCATACCTGCTCATATGTCCGGTTATGCATGCCTATGTCATTTACCCGACTAACAAGTTCCTGCCACAGTGCAGTCCACTCCTGCTGGTGCTGACTGCTTCTGGAGAAGAGCATTGTGTACTGCTGCAATAGGCTGTTGAGTATCACATCTTCCTCATCCGCTTTGTACGCTGGGTTGCGTTGGTGGGCCTTCTGGCTGAAAAAGATATGAACAATATGTGTGAGAGTGTCCTGTGGCACACTTTACACCTTTACCCACAGATATCACTTTACTGACATATATACCGTGCTATTGTCTGTCAGAGGTTACACATGTTCAATAACACGTATTGGTTCTCAGGCCACAACTAACTAACACTGCCTGGCAGACTCTATATATCACACCACTATACAACAGTACCCGACACACTGTTTGTGACACATTGCACAACCTCAAGACCGGGGTGTATATCACACCAATGCACGAACAGAGATGTCATCCATTGCAATGGATGTAAAGTACAGGTACAGTAGTACCAATCAACCACCCTAGTCATTGATGCCATAGCCCTGCCTAACAGATGTGTCCAGTTGTTACTATAGGTGGCATACTGCTGTAACAGACTATATATGTTGCTGGATACACACGTTAACCCTGTAACACACATATTATTGCAGCCATTGTAACGGCATAATCACACACACATCAGGCAAACATACAACGCACCACTGTATGCCAACACAGATGAGCATTACCTGTGTACCATACGGTACTGTGTGCCACTACTTACACACCCTTATGCCTGCAGTCTGTCCTCTGTGCAGACTACAGGAAACACACATGACAGTGTTTCCAAGCAATGTGAATGCACACCATACTGTGCTGTTTAGGCCTATAGCTTCAGGTAGTACTACAGTTCCACTCACTAAGCATACATGTATTGCTTTAGCCTACAATGGGACATCACATTCGTCAACGGAGAACTACGTCACATCATATGCTGTACTACTATGCCTGCTAACAGTACATTACACATCAGTTGCTGTCCTCACAGCTAGGATAGGCACTACCATGTCAGACACAACATCACACTAAGCTATCACACATTTACAGACCTTGCACACATTCAGCGTTACACTTATTCAGCCTTACATAGCAGCTATTGCATTAAGTACATGTGTGAGTGCATAGTGTCATAGGTAGGTAATATGCTATTGACCCTAGGGCCTATGGCAGCCTAGCCATATGCTACCCTGGCCTTTGACACACATGTACTTTGATTTCACTTGCCCCTGCCAACCTGAACCACAGAGGTGTTTCCTGGGGTGTATTACCAATCTCCCACACAATCATCAGGGGTATTTATAACAACTGCTAAGGAGGAGCCTTGTTTGTTATTGCTATGTGATCTATTCCGGTGTATGGCATATCTCTGGGATGGGAACCTATCTTTCCAGCATGTGCTGTTTAGTGAGCTGACAAGGTTTAGGGCCCTAGAGCGTGTATCCCCGAGGGATTGTGATATGTTGCCACCCAGCTATGGGTGTGACATACCTCTGTATGTCCGGCAGATGTCACCTCTGTGTGGCCAGTATGCAATACAGTGTAGTTGTGGTTTTGTGAGTCAGGCTGCATAGGGCTTCTGTTTGCAGACAGTATTACCCTTTGGGAGGTCTGTCTGTGGACAGTTCACCTGGTGTAGTTGTCATGTGAAGTACATACCACACAGGGCATTGTGATGAGTAGAGGGGAACTCTACCCTATACTTCCATAGATGACACACCTGTTGTCATGACACATACCACATAGACAGATTACAGGTGTAGTGTGGCACTGTCTTCACCAAAATGGAGGCTACTGTCTACCTGTGTCCCATGTTCCCTTATCACACCTTCACTGTTAGGTAGATCTCTACCTATGTGGTAGTTAAAGGGTACACTGTTTTGGGAAGGTGGAATGGCACTGTAGTATCAACACTTGTCTACAGTCCATGCCTTGTTCACCACGCACCTGTTGCGGTACATATGACCCCGTGTCTCTCTGTCTCTCTCTCTCTCACTCTATATGTATGTATGTATATATATATATATATATATATATATATATATATATATATATTATATGCATATCTATACACATACATGTACACATCCATTGCTGTACACATGGATGTACATATAGGCACATGTACAGTCCACCTTTCATGGTGGGGATATCACTTATGCGACAGTTGTGGGATGTACAGGTATGTGATTAAATTGCACAGTGTTGTGCAGAATGCATGTGGGTGTCCTCAGCCCTTGTAGCATTAGCAGGCCTCACTGTCTGTAACACAGCAGATCTGACAAATCTGTCCCACAGCATTTAACCACCACATGACATATATCAACACTACCATAGCTGGGCTTAGGCATAGGCCTACTGGGTAGCTACCTAGGGCGCCGCTCTAGCAGGGGTGCTTTTCCACTATTTATGTGGACACAAGGATGGCGGGCACCAGGAAGTGTGGTAGGGGGCGCCGTGGGGCCCTTTTGCCTAGGGCATCAGTTGACCTAAGGCCACTCCTGCACACTGCATGCTGTCTTCTAGGCCACACACTATGACCTACATGGATATATGCACATATCAACCTTCACTGACAGATAGCTATCCACCCTTCACTAACAGTTGCAGTATGTCCCTTGCCCTATGCACATGTGCAGATACAGATAGATACATATTGCTGCCACACATGGATGATTTGCAGTGTGTAGAGTACTCTTCAGGAACATCTACAACATGCCAACACATACATGTGAGCTACATAACTTACCTTTGTATTTCCCTGCTCCGTGTGTTATGGTTTTGTAGCTTTTTTATTTTTATTGGTGGTTTGTTTTGGGTTTTCACCCTCTATTTAACCTTCGGTCTTTGTTTCTCACTCTGTTCTGTCTCTGTCTCAGTCTGTGTCTGTGTCCGTGTCTCTCTCTCGCTCTCTATCTCACAGCAGCTGCAATTATATAATTGCATGTGTGGACTTCAGGTAAAGCCTGCTGTTCTAGGTATCTGCACTTGTGCATGTGACAGCCTCTGCACCAATTGCTGCCCACCATTCAGTAATTGCATGCAGCCTACTGTTTGGTCATTGCATTACTCACTATGATTGCAGCCCACTGCTATAAAATGCTAGGTTAGGTAGGCATAGCCCTTTCAGATTTCAAAGGTGGGGCCCATGCTTGTTTGCTCTGGACACCGTTGTGTCAGTCTGAAGGTTGGTATATGTCTCCTATCTGATGCTAGGGTTGTAGCCAGTTATATGCATGTTGTACTCATACCTGCATGTTGCTGCTTCCAGTACACACATCTCAGTGTAGACATGTACACATCCCTCCAAATGCTAACACAGGATACATGGGAGTATGCACTTTTTTCTCACTTACACAATTAACTGCCATACATATGTTGTTATTGCACTGTATTCCTGTGGCCAGTATTTATCCTGGTCTGATACTGTGTGGTGTTTGTAAGGTGCTACTGTAACATTATTCGCTGCTAGGATGGCTGGTTCTCCTTTCACAGTCATGTCATGCAATTCCACAACCATTGCTGGTAAAGACCCACAGAAAAGGGTTTGTGTTATACCATTCCTAATTTCCATTTACATTCCCTCATTGTAATGCATGATATATTTATTTCAGAACCAAGTTCGCTGTATATCTGCTGTGGCTTAGTGGTAATTCATACAGTCTATTGTGGCAATGGTCTGGGGTTTAAAACTGGCAGAGGTTTTTTATTTTGCTGCTCAGCAGAACAAGGGCCCTGCCATAGAGTGACTAAGGCACTTTTAAGCAGTTGTAAGCGGGTTTGCGTGACACTTAGCTAAGCGTACACATGCACACACTCACTTAATCCCGCTTACTACTGCTTAAAAGTGCTTACTCCCGCTAACCCCCGCGGTAATTTCTTTGAAAGAAAAGAAAATGGGGAGATAGGAAAGTGGTGAAAAGGGGGCACAGAGAGGGAAAGACAGTAGGAAAACAAGCTTGGGATGTGCAGGACTGGTGTAGGGAAAGTCCATAGCTGCCCATTTCTTTACCAGCAACAGCTGTGCATATGTTGAAAATTTGGAGTGAAATTTGAAACCTTCCACCCCTGAGAGAGGGGTGAGGACAACATAGATTGTTGTACTGCCAATTAGAATTATCAGTGTACATGTCCAATGGACATGTGTGTGAAATGGGAAGCTATGTATGGGGCGTAATTTTTTTTCGGGTACAGATTGCCCTTTTTGTTTTTTTTCAGGGGAGAGTGCAAAATGAGGTAGAGGAAGTAGGTATATTTGGGGAGGTAGGTTGGGTAGGTAAACAGACAAGACAAACAAGAGGCATACAGGGGCAGAGTATGACACATGGGGTGGGTGAACACAATTGATGGGGATAGATGTGTGGAAATCGCAAGCCCATGAGCCC
Source organism: Protopterus annectens (assembly GCF_019279795.1). Classification (NCBI taxonomy): domain Eukaryota; kingdom Metazoa; phylum Chordata; order Ceratodontiformes; family Protopteridae; genus Protopterus; species Protopterus annectens. Next base: position 1,285,971,552 of record NC_056745.1, read on the forward strand.
ACAGATGGTAACAGTGGGACTGAAATCCCCACCCATGGGCAGTCACCACTGGACCCTCACAGACCCAAGGGTCACTGTGCTGGGGGCTCCATAGGAGGGGCAGGCTCACCCATGAGTTGCGCCACTCTCGCCTCGAGCTGGCATAGCGGTTCAGTGACTAAATGCTGGATCTCCCTAAGCACCACAACCTGGACCCTTTGGAGGTTGACAGGAGGCCCTTCTTCACCCATGCTTGCAGGGGGGGGGGCGAGCCCCATCCCCTGCAGCGCTTCCACCTGAAGATGGCACAGGACCTACGGTGGAGGGTGACCTGGGCTGGGCACCAGACCTGCTGGTGCCAGGTGCAACTGCCAGTTGATGTGGGACAGGTGGGTCCGCTGGGACCGTCCTTCCCATACGTTCTGTGATTAGGTGTGTTTAATTACAACATAGACAACAGCATTCCAAGTTAGTTGTAACAGCATGCAGTAATATTCCCATTAACCCAACACACCAGGGTTACAACAGTTGAACAGCAAGCATAACACATGCATGTATTGAACGACAGTGGACATTCCAACAGCATGCAGGGATGATTGGTGGGAACAGGCCACCATGATTGTGGTGTTTTAACAGGGGACATGCATCAAAGTAAGTGCAGATTTTATATAAAAATAGGACATATGTCCTAACAAATGTTATGAGATTAGACATACCCATTGAGGTGTGGAATTGCATTGTTTATGCACATGGAGTAGGGTGTAAAAAGAAACCTACATTAACATCTTATTAGTACTTTAACTGTACACTACATTGATATTGACTGCAGGTGTATATCGACTACATGTATTCTTACACTAAGCAACATGCATTTGATTGCGTTATGGGTTGTGCTACTTCATGATATACCTGGCCTATATCTCACATGGTAACTGTCCAGGATGCAGATGTTACTGCTACATACTTGTATTAAATTGACTTGTTTATGTATCTGCACATCTGGATGTGTTCACATGGCTTTTTCACTTGTTTTCTACACAAACCTACTTTTCAGGTAGCACACTAACATTTCTGGGGAACACCTTGACAGGCTACTCGTGTGCCAGATTTACCTATGCATGTCAGCCATTTCACAACTGTTTAGGACTGTTGCATACTTCACAGGTACTGGCACTTCCTTCATCCACTTTATATGGGACTGCACTACTGGGGGTTGTCAGCACTCACTACAACAGAGTAACATTTCTTCACTGCAAGGGTGCAACAACATTTCTGAGTAACTGGCACATACACACTGCAAGTATTATACCTTTCTTATTTACATTAAAACTCTTTTCTACAGGCTCTCTCCTGTATTTGACATTACACTGCATACAGTAGACCTATTCAGGACATGTTATACCTTTATTGATAGGTTACAAGACTGTTTTACAGGCTCACTCACTTTTTATCTATGACAGTGCATGCTGAGATAGTATTCCAGACATGTTTTTGCTTTATTCATGGGTTACTACACTCTATTCCTGGCTATCTGACTTATGATATGTAACAGTACATGCAGAGGATTTATTCAGGGAATGAAAGTTTTATACTTCACAGCTACTGCCACTTCCTTCATCCACTTCCTATGGGACTGCACAACTGTGGGATGACAGCACCTAATACAACAGTACTATTTTTTTTATTGCAAGGGTACAACAACATTTCAAAGTAAGTGACACAGACACACTCCAAGTGTTATACCTTTATTAATTACATTGAACACTCTTTTCTATAGGCTCTCTCCTTTACGTGTTATTACAGTGCATATGGAAGACCTATTCAGGACATATTATACCTTTCTTGATAGGTTACAACACTCATTTTCAGGCCTACTCACTTATATGTTATGACAGTACATGCAGGGATAGTATTCCAGAATTATTTTAACTTGATTGGTGGGTTAGTACACTCTATTTCTGGCTCACTGACATTTGTTATATAACAGTACATGCAGAGGATTTAATCAGGACATTTTATTGCTGTATTATTGGGCTTAAACACTTTTCTCATGCTCACTCACATATATCATGTAACAATACATGCAGAATATTTACTAACCTGCCTGGTGGTGCAGCCTTAGCAGCCTATCTGCATAGGCTTGCTGATTCATAGAGCGAGCACCTGCAGCTGTGGAGTAAATAAATGGATATTGAGACATACCTATCCATTATTTAGACTATATTAGCTTATCTTACATACTGCATTCCATGGCTACCTACCTAGTAGTGGGGCATCCCGCATTTGATGGGCCTCCTGGATCCACTAGTTCCGAAGGTCCTGCTTCTGCCTCTTCAGGTCTGCATGGTGGTGATGGACCTGCTCACCAGTCCGAGCGACACCTGTGGCACTGGTGAGTTCATGAGACAACTGGTTCCAAGCCTCCGCCTTATACTCCGTTCCTTGGAACTGGTCCTGCAGGAGTCGAGTCTCATGCCGATGGACTAGGAGCCAAACCATGTATCTTGACTCCTCGATGCCCCAGCGTTGCGCTCGAAAACGTGTATCCTCTCCAGCACCAGGCATCCTAATTGCAGATGAGAGCTACAATATGTTATGGGGAGTATTCCCGCCTATGCGGCTTAAATATGCCGCATTTCCCGCACTTTTCTGTGATTGGCCATTTTTGAATATTCTCAGCTGACTGCAGACCTGCTTTGCAATGGTTAATCAAACATTTATTACTATATATATGTTAACAGTGGATGTTTATCCTAAGCTGTCATGGCTTAGTAGTTCAGTACTTTAATTATGGTGCACAGTGTCCTAGGTTCAAACCTTATTATTGCATTTTATTTTACTAGTGTCCAGACAAGTTAGGGGGCGTGGCTGTGTTTAAGCAACTTTGCTCTACGTTGCCCGACGGTGCACTGGTTGGCGCGGTGCGCACCTCCGTGCAAACCGATTGCACTCGGTAAAGCGCTATTTAGCTTTGGGCAACTATTTTGCGCTGGGTAAAGTGCGATTTAGCTATGGGCAACTACATTGCGCTGGGTGACGCGCTGCTTAACTGCAGGCAATTTTATATTGGGATCCTTTAAAATATTTATTTTATTCACTGATGCATTGGCCATTTCACTGCTTTTTAGTTATGTTTAAACATATATGTTGGGTATTATTCCATATACTGATTTAAAAAATAAATATGAAAGGGAGTGGTGGGACTCGAACCGTGAATGCCTCTTCTTTGTGCGAACGCTCTACCATTATGCTATTGCTATTTGGTGTGATTTGCATAAACATTCTTTTTTATGCTCTTCCATGTCAGAATTACTAACTGTAGCTAAGCAATGGGCACACTTGCACACACACGCGCAAATACGGGCAGCTATTTTGGGTATTTAAAAAAAAAATTAATGCTATGCGTTTTAGATGTGTGATGGGGGTTTACAATATCACAAAGTGAGGTGTTGGGTGCAGGGACATTTGAGCAGACTCTCTCTTGTTTATTTCCTTTTATTTTCAACACTTGCAGGGGCGTGGACATTTAGACTGCTCGGCAGTTGGACATGCCCCCTGCTTTCTTACACGGTCCGTGTAGGACTTACGGTTGGGTCAGCATGCCCTCATGCATATTCATGGCACGCTGATGTCATACCGTTCAACTGCAGCCTCCGAGTAAGACTTATTAAGTCTTACACGGAGGATTCGTGTATCCGGGGGAATGTCTTTTGTATCAGTAAGCTTAAGACATCAGTTAATCTGACCCTGCCTTAGAATTTGTACTAGGGATGAAGTAAAGAGTTGATTCGGTGCTCTAACATCTCTTAATGAAAGATATATATATATATATATATATATATATATATATATATATATATATATATATTTGCAATCATTTTCAAAGTAAGTCAAGTTTCTAAGCAGATAGATTCCAAATCCTCCTGGATCTCATGGTACAAGCCAGTAGCAGACACTTGAAATATTTAGGTGTCATTGTCAGTGAAGGAAGAATCTTATTAATTGCAAAGGTTTTATTAGTCTGGCTAATGACTTCCACAAAATACATCATATCCCTTCGCTTCATGGGTAGAGAGAGGTCCAATGTCATTTTTTTCCCCAAAATTCACATAATTACAATGTCAGAATCTTTACATGAACCATGGATAAACAATATGATTTTAGTGACATCCCTAATAATATAACCAAAGAGTTAGGATGCCAACTCTCTTCTTATACAGTTTTAAGAATGCAGAGTCATTGCACACAGTAATACAGTCACTAGTACTGACGACTTTTCTGGGATGTCATGTTTTGACTTGAAGAGTATATTTAACAATTAATTTACTATGTGCCCTTGTGGCTAGTACCAGATGATTCTGAGTGTGTGGTGGGTTGGCACATATCTAGGTTAAACAGCTCAGCATCTTGGCATAAATTCTGATAGAGGTAATGGGTCACTCGTAGCCCATACTGTGCACCAAGAGCTCTGTATCCAGTTTATTGCAATTTCTGCATCATGCACTTGGGATCATTGACCTCAATGATGAGGAATTGTCTGGGAGCATCAATGAATTTAAGCATTGTCTAAGGAGTCTGAGTGCAAGAAGGTTGAAGTAGGAGAGATGGGATATGTAGTCACTTCTCAGATGAATACAGTCATAATCCAGGTTTACTTTACAAACCATAGGTAGAACTGTACTGAAAGAATAGTCTGAATTTCAAAAAAAACATAGTTTTTATACCATTTGACAACAAAATTGTGAGCAGCACTTTCACAATTAGCAACTACACCACAACAGTGGCAAAGAACATAAGACCACTAGATAGTTTATGGGTAAATATGTCAACACTGGGCCCAATTAATCAAAAACTGCAAGAAAAGAATCCAGGCTTGAACATGGCTTTTAAAGCAAGTGCAATGCAAGATCTCTACTTACAAAATATCTTATCCAACTAGGCAGAAATTAAGAAAATGTGTCTTTAATATGAATAATGAAGGAAATGGCTACAACCATTGAATAAGATCATTCTACTTATCATCTTGATTTATTAAGGAGAATTCATATTGTTCAGTTCCCTATTCTGTCATGTACCTATGCTTTCTAAATTGTTATATGTACCTTATACTATAGATGAGGTAAACATGTTTTGGTGATTTAGAAGTGAAAACAAATCCACCAAAAACAAGGACTGGCTTTATAAACCAGTATACATCAAGGGTGAAAAACAAAATAACTGGACACATACAGCAAAGTAAAAGTGTTAATGATTAAAAAATACAGACAAGAGCCAGTCAACTTCAAGCTTCATAGAAATGCATTAATTTGATTTTCTATTATGTCTCCATCACATAAGACCATTTGGTCAGGACTGGTATATGAAATGAGCTTCTAAAAATATATAGAATTTACACCAAAGTCTTTATGACATTGAGATAGCTATATTAGTTATGTGTCTGCAGTATTTGTGTTTCCTACTACATATGGATATGGGGATTTCCCCATTGTAAAATTATTTTTGTTTTAACTCTTTTCGAGTGAATGATATTTGATGAACTGGGCATCTGAAGACTGTACCATATCCCTTCAATAAAATTATATACAAAGACTGTTTCCATAAAAATCTGTACCATGTTTACATTTGTATAAAAAGACATATTATTGTTTGCCTTTACTCTTAAATCATTATAATTTTCTGTTGCCTTCAGTTTTTTACTAAGAATAATATATTTGTTATTGAATCATATCCTTTAAACCATATGCATGTTGCTTTCATTATTAATGCAAAGCAAATCCAGCAAGGCAACCAAATGGACCCTCAGTGGTAACAACAGCAGTAAAAACAGAAAAAAAAACAAAGGTCCAAACATTTCAGGAATAAAACGTTTTATTAAAATACAAACAAAGATTTGAAGTTTCAAGGACACTTCCTCAATGCACAAACAAGTAACAAAACAAACTGCCTCATATAAATGTATTTAATTTATTTAATTAGCCAGCCTATCCTTACATCTTGTTTGAACATTGAGGAAGAGTCTTTGAGAATTGAAAGGCTTGCATTTTGTATCTTATTAACATTTTTGTATTTTATTAATGAGTTTTATTCCTGAGACATTTGGACCTTTGTTTTTTTTTCTGTTTCTGCTTTCATTCTTAATATGCATGGTGAAGGAATTATTTCTGTATGTTATCAAAGTTTATTTGAAAATTTATTGTATGCCAGTTTTACTGCTAATTGTTGCTAAGAACCTCATTTATATACTTGGAGTTAAAAACAACATAGTATATCACATTTCGGGATTATATTTGAAGAGCACATGACCCTTGCAATAAGTCCTGGTGCACAACTTGTAGCAGTAATCCCTCACCATGTAAACTGTATTTAAAAATTATCTTGAAGTTTTCTTTTAAATAAGATGTACTTTTCAAATTACTCTGCTGGTGATAACGTCTACTTTCATTCATTTTTAAATCGCACTTAAATGCAAAACCCTGGAAAAAGTTTTACTAGAACCAAAGTATACAGCATCAACTGGCATATTATATTGCTGACTTTTGAGACATTTTCACTGAATTGATACATAATATTAAATATCCTAACAGTTTTAAAGTCATACTAAAATATATATGTATCCAATCCTATCTAGTCTTATCTTATCGTGTCTTATCCTATTGAAAGTGGATATAATCCTCATTCCCTGGAGCAATAAGTTATCCCGACTTTTGATTTGGCTATGTGAAAGAATTTTTTATGAGGTTTCCTGTTCAATGTGAAAATAATGGGTGTATATGACTTCAGCAAATTTTCAGAAACTTGAAATTCATATGGTTGAGACCATTTCATTGATTTTTCAAAAACTCAAAAAAATCTACATTTTTTTCAGGGGTGTTAGACCTCTGCACCTCCATTTTGGAGACTGGTACCCCCACACCCCTTGCAAATTATGTATACCAACTCTGAGATCACACTATAATGGGGGAAGTGGAAATTCCTCTTTGAAGCAGTTCTATGTAAATTGAGGTACAGTGGGTATCTGTGAATTTACCTTGTTGCCCATTATAGTGTAAAGTTGGAGTCAGTATATATAATTTGCAGGGGTTGTGGGGAGTGCAGGCCCTGACATGGAGGTTGCAGTGGGGCTTGCCCCATTCAAAAACATAGATTTTTTTTTACATTGAGTTTCCAAAAACTTGATCATGTAGTCTTGATAGTATGATTTTCGAATTCACAAAAATTTGATGAAGTTGTATAAACCCAAAATAATCATGTTCTTTTAAGTCCACACAGTTATTTAACCATTCATAAAATGTTGCAGTTATACAGTGAGGGTACAGATTTCCACAGACCAATAAGGAGGTGACAAGGGTTGATATGTAGAAGAAACAGGACAAGGAATGAAAACTTTGCAATGGTCTTATACCAGATGAGAAATATGATTTTTTGTGCTCTGTAGAGGTATTGTAGTCATGAAAACAATATGTAAAGATAACCTGGAAGCAATAATTGACTTCTACATTAAATTTGTTAAAGAGCAAGTTTGGTATCTTCCAGTGGCTGCATGTCTGGGAGTCAAAAAGTAACCTAGGTACTAACATTATCTTTAGTTATCTGGACTTCTTCTAGAAAACAATGAAGCAGATTATGGACACATTTTGTTTGCTACCTCAGTTTCCTGGTGTCCATATGGCTGTGCTCTCCAATAGAAGTAAAATAGCCTTTTTTATTTATGTATTTATTTGTCTCTTCACATATGTATTTGTTTATTCTCAAGTAAGCAAATCAGTGCAAATAAATGTTTTTAGTCAGTATTTAGGGGAAAAACTAGCGTTGTCGCCTCACAGTAAGACGTTGTCCTTCGATTCTCAGCTAAAGCATCTTTTGTGTGGAGACATGCATGAATGGGCATACCTTCGTTGAAGGTTGTGCATCAGGGCTGGCAACTCGGCACATAAAAATCTACTGCCAATCATTAGCGGACCGGAGTTCTGCTGTGGCGACCCCTAACCGGGAAAATCTGAAAGACACAACACAACATGCAATGAAAAAACACATAGACATGAATTCAAAATAAGATTATCAGACTAAGTTAAAAGGGGATAGGTAAAAATAAAGAAACTAACAGCATTCAGAATTAAATTAAGAACAGAATATAATACAATGGAAGTGAGTACATTATTAATAGTAGTTTTTGTTAAGTAGCATGTAATTATTGTTAAGTGGCTTAAAGCTACTTTTTCTTTGGTAGTACAACTGATATGTGAAAAGAGAGTTGCTCTTTTGTAATCACTTCAAAACTCTATCTGCTGTTAAGTGAAAAGCCTTACTCAATGAACTGTATTTTGTAAACAAGCAACCCAGATGTCTGTCAGCTGTTCCTTTTAGGGAAATCAGTAAGATATCTGCAAAATGAGGTCTCTTACTGTTGTCTCACAGCAAGTGTATTAAATCTACATATTTTATTGTATAATATTTGCAAAATTATATGTGAGCAAATATAGCAATGACAGCTGGGAGCTCATAATGAGTAGATGATTAATGAATATATCACTGTCACATAAACCTCAAACACTACTGTCTTTATAATAGGCTCACATGTGGTTGGTTAAAATAAAGTGAAATGACCTGTAAGAACTTTAAAGGCCAACAAATAATAAAACCAGACACCATGATATTTAAGCAAGCAGTTTTTCAGTAACTGCATTATCTAGATCAAGACAGTATGATGCATCAGTTATATTAATTCATCTAGCCCTAACCGTACCACTACTCAGTTTTCTATCATTAGCTGAGTGATGCCTGTATCAGCCAAATAGTGCCTGTTGATATATAAATTAATAATTGAAAATGCACATTACATGCAAGTGACTAGAGTTTAGCAAAGTTCACATAATTAAAAAGCATGAGTTCATAACTATAATTTTCCATAAATACCTCAATGACCACACAATGTAAAGAGACACACCTGGCCGCCTGTCAAAGGTCACAGGCACAACTAGATGAGCAATGAAGCAGCTTATGGGTGTAACAAGAACAACTACTGCCATACTAGAGGCATTTTATACAACCTTATAAAAATGAATACTTACTAGGTTTATTGATATTTCTGTGCCCCATTTTGCCACCTGCAATTACATTTGTGAAACACTTGTGCCTTTTTATAGTTGTTTAGTACAATACTTACAATTCTAGACATATATATTTACTTACTTTTTTATGAATATCTTTGTTGACTGAGTTAGTTTACAGTATGCATTAATATCCCATGATTGTTAAAACACTCAAGACATTATTCATAGGCAAGTTGTAAGAGAGCAGTGTTTCAGCTCTCCAGAGAGAGCACAGAGTTAACTGAATTATTTGTCACATTGCTGAGAAACTTTAGCAAAATATGGTCAGTGTGATGGTGCAGTTGTTAGTGTTGTTACCTTATAACAAAGCATTTGTTTTTTTCAGTTTGGTTCTGTGTTTAGTTGGCTGCTGTGCAGATTCTGTGCATCTTTCCTCTGCCTGCATGATTGTTTATATTTTTGTCTGGGTAATTCAGTTTTCTCCCACAACCCAAATACATGCCATTGGTGAATTGATATACCTCAAAATTGCATAAGAGTGTGTGTGTACTATGTAAGGATGTATATGTGTTAATGCAATGGGGGTGACCCTCCCCCACCGATATTCAGGAATAATTCCTCTGCTTTGGGCCCATTGCGTGCTACAAGAGTTTCCAGCTCTCCAACAACTATGAACTGGATTAAGACGATAATCAGCAAATAAACAAGTTATAGACATTTAAGGTTGGATATTATTATTTATGACAGAAATAATTGTACATATTAAAGAAATGTTTGATGCCTTATATGGTTCTCAGGATACCCGATGAGTCAGCAGTATGCAAGTTAAAGAAATAGGTTCATACATTCTCAGATAAATACTAGACAATCAGTATATTAACAATTAAGAACCTACCCAATGAATGATGTATTGACGTTCTCGTAAGCCTTAAGATAGGGAACACAAGACAGACTGCATTTAATGTAAGGATGCCCATTCCTTTAACTATGTTTACCTTGAAGGTGGATAGGGAGTTACTCTGCTTGACACATACTGAAAATTTGTTTCTGGTGTAGGGGATATATTGGGATATGAATTGATCACACCAACGTGGCTTATTTGTCTGTTGATGAAGATATAGTTCCTTTAACTGGGAGTTTAATGATCCACTTGTTTTGTAAAGGAATAAGGGGTCAAGGATGGTTGGAACTTTCATTGTTCAAAAGGCTTGCTACACTTTGCCATTGAGAAGACTATAGGAGACTGAGTTCAGAGAGAAGACCACCAGTCTATCTGAAGAACTAAGAGTCTTGAGGACACTGACCTTCATAGTGAGGAATCTCTGAGGGGTCTTATGATAAGCAATATATTTAGCCAAATACATACCAAATGAAGCATTATTTTTGAAAATGTGTCATATGAGTAAATAGAAAGTTAAGATGTCTTTAACAGAGGAGATGTATTTGAAAGTTAGATATGGCAAATAGACAGTGAACTATTATGGAGGCATGAAAACATGTGGAATTATCATTGAGAGTACCAAGATCTTTCATGGGATTGTCAGGCTGGAGGGATCTTTCACATATATGGTATGACGCGGAGATGCTTTCTTTACCGCAATGAGCTATGATTCATATTTTCTTGCTTAGTTTGAGACTTTATTAACATGGTACAACCCATATTGGAGAAGTGGTGAGTCAGTGGAATACGGAATAATAGTAGCCAATAAACGATTACTCAATATCAAACTGAAAAGCTAAACATTAAATTACATAAACAACAAATAAATAATGGCTAACAAGCTAAACATATTTTGGACTTCTTAAAAGAAAAGTTACATACATAATAAACATTTAGATTCTTTGAGGATGTTTGGAGAGGGCATCTTTTGGATCAAAGGAATGTGCAAATTGGGGGAAATAGGACACAGGCATTACTGTATGCATTGCATCAACCTTGATAAGGAGCTCCACAAAAAAAGTTTATAAAAACTCCACAGAGAGGCTTAGTTAAGAGAAACATTTTCCCAAAAGCTTACAATTAAATAAGTTCTGATCTATGTGTTCAAAGGAGTCCCTATTAAATTGCTGAACATTTCAAAGTTCGAATGTCATATGGTTGACACCATATGATCGAACTTTGAAAAGTTTGAAGGTGAAAGGCAATGGCTCCGTAAGCGCAGAATGGGAACATTTCCCTTTTCTGCACTGTAGTGCAGTCGCAGAGTTGGTATATTTAAGTAGGGGGGTGTGGGTGGTGCAGCCCCCAATGTGGTGGGTGCAGGGGGGCTTGCCCCCTGCTCAGGGCATTAAGGTAAGCTTTTTTTTTTTTTTTTTTTTTTTTTTTTACTTTTTTATTATATATTCAAGGTTTCAAGTTTCACTCATATGTTGTTGAACATATGAGGTTCGAAAGGTTGAAGCTTTGAATATATAATATAGACCCATTCAAAGAGGTACAAGTCCATTAGTTGTGGTAAATGAATATATTCACAGATTCTCTGATGTTCAGCATTGATTAGATGATAGAAATTGTTTGTTTACATAATCTGGTATCAAAAATGTTAGATATTAAGTATGATCTTCATGCTTTCTACGAGTTTCATTTAGGCATCCCATTCCTTATGTTTCATTTTTATTCTCTAATTCTTTTGATATGTTTTTTCTTTTTTAACAAACTATGTAATAGATGTTGATTCTAAGTAATCCTTTCTACATGTTTCTTGTTCCATCTACCATGTGACAGTTCTGAACATTACCTTCCACCATGTGACAGTTCTGAGAATTATTTCCATTAATTTAGTATAGAAAAGAATAACGCTTGGTATTTGTATGCCATATTTTCTGTAACTTAGTTCAAAATTAAATTTGGAAATATTTGATTGGATAAACTTTCTGTGAAAATATTAAATTTCTCCTGTTAGAACTTATACTTGGATACAAATTGCAAGAACACTTAAAAGGTAAAACAAGGAGACAATGATGGCATTACGTTAAATAATTCTAACAAATAAGCATCACTGTCGAATCAATAGTAAAAATGGATAATTGATAAATGCAAAGGCATAAATAATATAATTACAAATGTAAAATTTCAGCTGTAACATATTTATTTTCATCCACCTGAAATCAGTCAGTGAAGGAGACTTTCAAAGTCCTTGAAATGGTAAGTTTAATATACATTATGCTAGAAATACTAAACTCCGTAGCACTTAATCTGTATTTTTTCAGTTAGCAGAAGTCCCACAATGGTAAATAGAAAGGCATGCACTAGACAATGTAGGATAAGGACTTCAAATATGGTAGACCCAAGTCATGTAGAACCAGATATACTAAAAATGAACAAATAAGCACACAGCATAAGCTATGTAACATTACGAAAATGTGGTAGTAACAAAACATGACCATTAGTAGCTGCACATCAGTATTCTGAAATAGCTGCTGACAATCAAATTCTATGATAGAACATCCAAGGTAAAGGGGCCTGCAATAGTCAAGATGGTAGAAAACCAAAACTTGAATTGCCACACGGTCTTTTATTAAAAGAAAGTGATTCCAAGATATATTTCTTATGTCAGTTCAGGATAAGATAAGTTTATATAGTGCTTTTAGAGAAGCACTTTGCAAATGGAAAAAAAAATTAAAAGAAAAAGAAAAAAAAAAAGATCTCTGGCCATTAGTATGTCTTTCGTAGGCCTGAGAGGTGAACTCAGTGTTCTGATCGACACAAAATTTAAACTAAAATTCATCAAAATATTCTACTACTTTAGAAAGGAACACTGAACCTAAACAGACTTAGTTTAATTTCTCCAACTCTTTTTTGGTTACTAATACCATTCTAAAGCCAGGGTAAAATTAAAGTTTGTGAAATTAGTATTATTCTAGTCTTTGATGTTATCCAAAAGTGCTCTTTGCAACACCTACAACGTGCACATAATTGACTCCTTCTGCAATCCATATGAAATTAAATATATTGGTAGCACATCTAAGTATGACTGTAAATTCTTTTTTATTAGACCCATTGGTCCTACTCCAACTGGACTTGACTGAGTATCTTTTTTCTGCATTGCTCTCACTTTTGTCGGCAAATCCTGATATTTTACAACTTTGTGTCTCCCTGTAAGTACGATGGTGCAATTACTTGGTTTAGCAATTTTAGTGATCTCTGCTTCTTTTGTCTTTTTTTTTTTTTTTTGAGAACTATTATATCTAGTTTTCTTTCATCCATTTTTTTTGAACTGTTGGTAATTGGTGATTGTAATGTAGACTTCATTATTCTCTGTAATGCTTTGTGATTCATTATCCCAATGCTTCTCAGCTATTTAATACTGTTGTGTTTGCAGAATGTCCAATGCAGCGATCTTGCCACATCATTATGGCCTTCAGTGTAAAGGCCCTCTGCTATGAGTGTATCACACCCAGCAAAAGGATGTGTGACTGATTCCAATTATTTTACAGAACCTACAATTGTCTGTTCCTCCCATGTATTCAAAGGACTTTATAAATCAGTGCGTATATGGTGCACTATTCTGGAACGCTCTTAATCTTTCAACATTTGGTTTCAACTTACCACTTCTTACCCATATCAGTGTCAAATCCTGACCAACATGATGTTGTTTCAGGAGATTTCTTTACTTGCCACTGCATTTATGCCTTTTCCACATTTGTTTCCTTGCATTTTCTTTTGTTTTTGACACATTCATTTGCTGTCTTATTTTTATAAGCTTCTGGTTTGGTTTCCATTCCCATTTGACAACCAAATTCCTCTGCTAAACAATGCAGAGAGGCCATCTTATACTTCCTCTCATCATGCTTTAAAACTTTCACTCTGGATCTGATGAAGTCAGCAGACGTGTATACAGTCCCATGACTGCATATCTATATAAATAGTCAATTTCAGGGAAGTCCATTTCCTTCTAAATGTGGAATATATAATCTTGGTGCAAACTGCCTTTTATATGTCATGTGATAACCATGCAGCATTTTTCTTGTTTTCCTGTCCAACTGATCCAATACCTTTTGCAGTCAGTCAATCACCCCAAAGCAGTAAGTTAGAACAGGAAGAGCAAATTGGTTTATAGCTTGTACTTTATTCCTAGATGTCTAGTTTGATTTCAATATTGGTGTTAGCCTTCTGAAGTATCCCTTGCTGAGTTTTATTTGCATTTTCTCATGTTTTATTAACAAACCTTCACCATTTCCAAAATATGTGTACACTCCCTCCTGCTCAGGTTCCTTTATATTACAGTCCTCTCCCAGATTGCTATTTCATTGGCACTGCAACTTTCCTGATTTAAACATCGATCTTTTTGCATTTAACAAGACCAGATGATATTCTTATATCATCTGTGAAAGTTTTACCACTTAAGTTATACTTATAACTCCTTATCTGATGACCTATACAGTTATAAGTCATCCACAAATAGTAAATGTAAAGTCTTTAAGCAAGGTTATTTTCTGGGAGCCACATTGTAACCATGAACTAATCTGTTAAGTAAACAGCTTAAAGTGCAAGACAAAACAGCAGCAGTGACAAAAGAATCCCCCTGGAATATCAACCTATGAATGTATATCCCTGGATAATAATGTCCTTTGTCATGGCTTAACTGCAAAGAGCTTTGCTACTGTTTCATGGTCAATGTAATTTAACCCATACTATAACCTTCCTAATGAGTGGTAAGTTGTAATCACAAAATGCACTTACTCGAAAAGCTCCTTAAAATGGAGAACATCAACATTTGTGCTGTAACAGAGACCTAGTTCAAGGCAGCAGAAAGCACCCCTGCACTACAAGGCTATAACTTATTCCACACCTTTTGGCCCCAGAACATGGGCCAAAGCTCCAAAGGCCATGTTTTCATATTCATAAAGGATGCACACACCTCCAGGCTGGTAGCCCAACATAACGCATCAGAGATACTTCAGGTGCAGCTTACATTGGGAAAGACAGCGATTCAGGTCGTAGCCTGTTATAGGTCACCAACCATGTCTCAAGACACTCACTCCATGTTCCTAAGCACCCTGGAGAATATTAGGGTCCAACCTAACACACTCATACTGGGCAACTTCAACTACTCCTCTATTAACTGGAAAAACTACTCATGTACCAATTCATTTGCCTAACGTTTCTGGGAATTCATTAATTTCAATGCCCTTGACCAGCTAGTTCTTACCCCCACTCATGGAAGCAACATCCTTGACCTGGTCATTACTAACATGGGCGACTGTTGCTCTACACCAATAGTCAACTCCTCCCTGGTTAGATCTGACCACAAACAAATCACCTTGGAAATCCACATCCCTCCCACCCCCCATGCAAAGGTAACCACCATGAAAAACTTCTCCAAAGCTAACTTTGGGCTCCTAAGAAGAGAGGTGGCTAACTTTACAGCACCCATGCAAATGAAGAATAGTTGCATGACAGCTGAATCATACACCAATGCACTGTACGAACATGTACACAAATGCATGGATCTCGCCATACCCAATAGAACCAAGATGCTCTCCTCCAATAAAAGGAAGTCAATCTGTTGGTCCCCTGCCATAAACAAACTTTGCAACAGGAGGAGGAAATTGATGCGGAATAAGGTGAAGTCCCAAGACTGGAAAAACTCCCTTATCAGCATCAACAAAAAGTTGAGATCCCTCATCAGATCCTCTAAAGCTAGCTATAAAAACAGAATTGCACCAAATAGTAAAGACAACCACAAGGCCTTCTATAGTTATCTAAAAAACCTCCATGGTAATACACGGATTTGCTCTGAGCTACTGCACAATGGTACCTCCTATATCGAGCCAACAGATATTGCCAATATACTGGCCGACAGATTCAGTGCCAACTTTACCCCTCTCTCCCCTCCAAAGGACCGATCACAATACCAGTAGATTGCCAGGCACCCAGTATTACTGCTGCACAGGTTAAAACAGCACTGTCCAAGGCCAAGAATACAGCTTCTATGGGACCTAACAATATCCCAGGCTGTGTTCTACATAAACTACAGACTGAACTGGCACTACACCTGTGTGCCCTGTTCAATCACAGCATCTCCTCAGGCTTTGTCCCTAACGAATGGCACACTGATATAGTCATCCCTCTCCATAAAGGAGGAGGAGAGACTACAGACCCTGGGAACTATAGCCCCATTAGCCTGACAAGTCTGATATGCAAAGCTATGGAACGCATCATCATGGACCTAATAAACAAGGATATAGGGAATCTCCAAACTCTGGATCCCACAGAGTTTGGTTTTGTGAAGGGTAGGTCATGCCTGATCAACTTGGTCGACTTCTTTGAGTCAGTTGCCAGAGCTGCAGATGAAGGTATTGTGGTTCATACAGCCTTCCTTGATCTGGCCAAGGCTTTTGATACCATTCTTCACTCAGGAATCATAGAAAAACTCACTAAGCTAGGCATCAACCCCTATATCACTAGGTCGTTTGCAAACTGGCTCACAGATAGAATCCAGAGTGTGAAAGTAGCTGGCTCCATGTCAGACTGCCAACCAGTCAGGAGTGGAGTCCTACAGGGATCAGTCCTGGGTCCTCTCCTGTTTGGTATTTACTTCTCAGAAGTCCAGTTCAACACAAAGGGACTCTGGCTGACAAAGATTACAGGCAATTGCAAGTTGGGAGCCATTATTAACTCCCCAAGTGATGTTTACATCCTACAGGAAGGCCTCACTGAGACCAACGACTGGTGTCAGAACCATGGCCTTAAGC
The DNA here is from genome assembly GCF_019279795.1 of Protopterus annectens. Classification (NCBI taxonomy): domain Eukaryota; kingdom Metazoa; phylum Chordata; order Ceratodontiformes; family Protopteridae; genus Protopterus; species Protopterus annectens. The sequence continues at coordinate 1,285,988,279 of NC_056745.1, forward strand.
TCAATGCCAAAAAAATGTGTCATCGTCCCCTTTGGGAAAAACCCAGTTCCCATGAACTACCACATCAATGATATTCCACTGAACACAGAAGGCATTATAAGAGATCTGGGAAAACAGGTTGACAGTAACCTCTCTTTTGACCACCACACTGCCACTGTGGTCAGAAAGTCCTTCTGTGTGTCACATCTCATTACTAAGGGCTTTGCATCCAGGAAGAAAGAGGTCATTGTCTCTCTCTACTCTTCCCTCATTAGGCCATTCATCTTGTGCAATACTCCATTTGGCATGTACCTCACTAGACACCTGCAACAACTGGAGAGGCCACACAAGTACTTCACAAAGAGGATCCTAGGCCTTAAACACTTGTCCTATATGGGCAGACTCAAAAAACTCCAACTATTCTCTGTCTCATATCACCTACTTAGAGGTGATCTCTACTTGACTTACAAAGCCATATCTGACCCAGCTCTGTTATAAATGCTACATCTAAAGAAATCCCGATCCCTCCACACCACACGCTCCAGAGACCTCAACCTCATTTCCACAATCAACAGAACCTGCTGGAGGGGCAGGTTCATAACCCAGAGACTGCCCATGCTATGGAATAGACTTCCCATACATGTCAAGCAGAGCACCTCACTGGCCTTCTTTAAGAGCAATCTTGATGAGAGGATGGGAAATAGAAAATTCACCCCGGGGATCACTCCAATGGCTCTACTCGACAGAGGCGCTTGAAACTAAGGTCAGATGGCACAATGCCAGGGTAATCCTATGGGCTAGGCTTGTAAAAGCTCCAGGGCCATTAGCCTAGTACACACCTATGAACCTATGAGAATGGGAAATAAGGATCTATAGCACTAGGACCCAGAAATGACTTCTTGAGAACTGAAATTACTAGTGCTTCCATTAAAGAAGACCATAATTAACCCGAAGCATAGAGAAGAAGTAACAGTCTGATAGATAATTGTGCCAGCAGGGATAAGGATCCAGTTAATGTGATGCTTGTGGCCAATTTATTATTGAGGAAATTAATTCAGGATAATCAGCAGCAAGTTTGCATTGTTCTGAAGGGAAGGCCTTCCAGGAAGTGATACACACCAGACTACAGATGCTGTCTATGACTCTGAGGAATTATTGATCAGTTAGCTGCAGAAGAAAAAGCTTCCTTATTTTGAGAGTTCTCTTAACACATAACATGATGCACACCTAGTCTAAGCTTCTCCTGTAGGATGTCAGAGTCATTTCATTTTTGCTAAGACTTCATCTAGCCTTCCTAAGTCACAGAGTACATTAACAAACCATAGACCATTTGCTTTCATTTGGATGGA